>NC_073385.1:15474899-15512399 GCF_028641065.1 Leucoraja erinaceus
TCTATCTCTCCCTCTCAACTCTGTTCTCCTGCCTTCTCCCCATAACCCCTGACACCCATACTGATCAAGAATCTATCAATCTCTGCCTCAAAAAATATCCACTGTGTGTCTACCTTCAGTTTGAACCCGCATCTGCAGTTCCTTCCGATACAAGAATGTCAATAGACAATAGTCAATAGACAATAGACAATAGGTGCAGGAGTAGGCCATTCGGCCCTTCGAGCCAGCACCGCCATTCAATGTGATCATGGCTGGTCATATTTGTTGTGTTGTTCAAAAATAATGCAGATGTTGATCTGAATATTAATTTTCTCGTCATGAAACTCATTAGCGCTTGGATCGCGGGTGTGCAATGTACTGACGTCCCTATTATCTGTACTTTGTGTCGTGTTATATTGTTCAATACAAGTTTAAGTTACGATGGTAAATGAAATGGAATGACTCTGCATGTTCAGTCCATTAAAAATGACTAAAAGATAAAATAAATGTTTCATCCCTTCCCCCGTGGATTAGGTCTCACCTGGCCATGACAATGGATTCTAAAACGTCCGCATCCATATCTCGTGGTCTCATTTGTGGGCTATTCAGAAATTAAAGTGCTTCTTTTTTTTTTGCGTCTTTCATGAAAGAACTTCAGATCCATTCATTGTCTTTTTTCCAAAAAATTATTTAAATGACACAGTTCGTTGTCGGCAAATAGATTTCACTGTTATTTCCCTGGCAAGGTAAAAGCTTCAATAGACAATAGACAATAGATGCAGGAGTAGGCCATTCGGCCCTTCGAGCCAGCACCACCATTCAATGTGATCACGGCTGATCATCCCCAATCAGTACCCCGTTCCTGCCTTCCCCCATATCCCCTGACTCCGCTATCTTTAAGAGCCCTATCTAGCGCTCTCTTGAAAGTATCCAGAGAACCGGCCTCCGCAGAGAATTCCACAGACTCACTACTCTCTGTGAGAAAAAGTGTTTCCTCGTCTCCATTCTCAATGGCTTACCCCTTATTCTTAAAGCCATGTGAGGCCGGCCACAGCCTCAGAATAAAAGGACGTGCCTTTAGAAAGGAGATGAGGAGGCATTTTTTTAGTCAGAGGGTGGTGAATTTGTGGAATTCTTTACCAGACAGTTTAGTTTGGTTTAGTTCAAGCTTAGATATACAGCGCGGAAACAGGCCCTTCGGACCACCGGGTCCACACCGATCAGCGATCCCCGCACACGTACGCTATCTTACATACACTAGGGACAATTTTACATTCATACCGAGCCAATAAACCTACAAACCTGTACGTCTTGGGAGTGTGGGGGGAAACCGAAGATCTCGGAAAAAACCCACGCAGGTCACGGGGAGAACGTGCAAACTCCGTACAGACATCACCCATAGTCAGGATCGAACCCGGGTCTCTGGCGCTGTAAGGCAGTAGTTCTACCGCTGCACCACCGTGCCTCCGGAGATGCTGCCTAACCCACTGAAATACTCCAGCACTTTGTGTCTATCTTTGGTATAAACCAGTATCTGCAGTTCCTTCCTACACAGACTTAGAATGGAACTAATTTTGATGCTTAATTGAGCTCAACAGCAAGATCTTTCATTTGTATAGCACCTTTGACTTAGTGACGCTGTAGCAGGTTCACGGACACAGCAGTTAATGCTGCAGCTCCAGTCTCTTGGTTCCAATCCTGACTTACAGTGCTGTTTGTGTGGAGTTTGTACGCACTCTCTGTAAGCCCTGTGGTTTACACCCACCTCCCTGCGGGTGAAAGGCTTGGATAGAGTGGAGGTGGAGAGGATGTTTCCACCAGTGAGAGAGTCTAGGACTAGAGGGCACAGCCTCAGAATAAGAAGATGTACCTTTACAAAGGAGATGAGGAGGAATTTCTTCAGTCAGAGTGTGGTGAATCTGTGGAATTTTTTGCCACAGACGGCTGTGGCGGCCAAGCCAGTGGATATACTTAAGGCGAAGATTCTTGATTGGTACGGGTGTCAGGGGTTATGGGGAGAAGGCAGGAGAATGGGGTTAGGATGGAGAGATAGATCAGCCATGGTTGAATGGCGGTGTGGACTCAATGGGCCGAATGGCGTAATTCTGTGGCTTATGTTCGTAAGTAATTGGGGCAGAATTAGGCCATTCGGCCCATCAAGTCCACTCCGCCATTTAATCATGGCTGATCTATCTCTCCCTCCTAACCCCATTTTCCTGCCTTCTCCCCATAACCCCTGACACCCGTTAAATGTGTGACTACTTGGGTACTGATAAGGGATGTCTGGAAAACCCGTCTGGGTGGGGTTAGGCTGCAGATCAGATGTGATTTCATCGAATAGCTCGAGGAACTGATTGACCCAAGTACGTTCATAGACCGAAAGACTAGGTCGTTGCCCTCTTCTGCAAATACAGAGGCAAGGCAACGATACCCCCAGCAGGGCGGCACGGTGGCGCAGTGGTAGAGTCGCTGCCTCCACAGCGCCAGGGGCCCAGGTTCGATCCCGACTATGGGTGCTGTCTGTATGGGGTTTGTTCGTTCTCTCCGTGGCCTCCGTGGGGTTTTCTCCGGGTGCTCCGGTTTCCTCCCACATCCCAAAGTTTGTAGGCTAATTGACTTTGTCGAAAAAACATTGCGAATCGTCCCTTATGTTAGTTATTTAGTTACATTTATTGTCACGTGTACCGAGGTACAGTGAAAAAACAAGATTACAATCGACCCATGTACAGTGTACAGTTCATGCTATGGGAACAACGTTTGGTGCAAGGTAAAGCCAGCAAAGTCCGATCAAGGATAGTCCGAGTGTGGACAAAAATGCTGGAGAAACTCAGCGGGTGAGGAGCGAAGGAAATAGGTGACATTTTGGGTCGAGACCCTTCTTCAGACTGATGTGGGGGTGGGGGGGGGGTGGGAAGAAGAAAGGAAGTGGCGGAGACAGTGGGCTGTGGGAGATCTGGGAAGGGGAGGGGAAGGAGGGAGAAAGGATAGTCCGAGGGTCACCACCGAGGTAGATAGTAATTCGGGACTGCTCTCTGGTTGTGGTAGGAAGACTCAGTTGCCGCTTCAGTTGCCGATCAGCTGGGAAGAAACTGTCCCTGAAAACGGATGGTGTTAGTGTGCGGGGATCGCTGGTCGGCGCAGACTCGGTGGGTCGAAGGCCTTGTTTCCGCATCGCATCTCCAAACTAAACACAGCTAACCACTCCAACCCAAACTCCTTCCCGTTTAAAATCAGTTCGAAGATCACCGCCTGGTCACATAAAACCGAGGGGAATAACAGTGACAATTTAATGCCATCACGACCTCAGCATTTAGTAAGCGCAGTACGACTTAAGAGCGAGTTAACTTGGTGACACGCTATAAATCTCAAACAGCCCTTAAACAAACCCTGATGTTGACTGGAGTTTTTTAATTTCTTTCACAACAAACAATTTGTAATTAAAATGTAAAATGTTCGGTGTTAACTCTTGACGTTCCAGATTTTTTTTTCTTTTAAGCTGTCTCTTTAAACTTTAAAGGAAACATTGATAATGAACGCCTGGCGATTGCTAAAACGAAAGTCCCCAAAAAATTCAGAGGGATAGTATTTGATGAATGGCTACAAGAGAAAGGTAAATCTCCATTAAAAACTTTAACATTAACTCTTTCACTTCTGTGCTCTCTTTATTTTTAAAAGGAAAGGAAAACCTAAAGCTTGCGTTAAAGTCTTGATTGTTAAAACAAGTAACTTTAAAAAAAATAATAATAATAATCTTGGCTGTTGAACGAAGGTCTTAATGTAATTTATAACTTGCTGCTTTTTTATATTGATAAATATCTTTATAATTTATCATTATTAAACTGTAGTTAAAGGGACTGTCAGCGTGTTGGCTTCTTGTAAAGTTATGCATGGACTTTGTCTAAAAAGGCGAATTGTAACGTGCGACTTACAAGATAACTCACTGGGTTCTGGTAAATTTGTAGAAATTAAGTTTGATTCTAAAATGGAGTCCACTCAAAAGCCTTAATATTTTATAAGCAACTTCAAATTAACCTAAATGGAGTTTTTTTTTAATATCTATCATCTTATACCCAAGGTCCTAATTAATAAAGTCCCTTTAACGCTCATTGTTAAAGGTAATATGACTGGGGATTAATATTCAACTTGCTGCATGCATAGTTATTGAATTTATTTTGAACCTGTTTGATGCTCACTAACCTCGCCATGTTTGCTTTTTGAAACTGTTTCCTTGAAGTTGTGCTGGAAGGCAAGTGTAAGATTTACTATTTGCTGTTCCAAGATGGCCGCGACCTGCCTTCATTGGAGAAAAATGGCGTCCTGGGCAAAGCAGGATCTCATGGGCACCATTGAGTTTGGTCTGCTTGCTTGGGAAGGGTCGTTGGCTCATGTACAGAGTGGGTCGCTTATTCCGACAGGGCCTCATCCAAACCTCGGGGAGGTTCAAGGGTCAAAGGTTCAACGGCACTTTGTGGTCACATGTGCAATCGCACAGTCATGAGGTCATAGGGGATAATAGTAGAATTAGGCCTTTCGGCCCATCAAGTCTACTCCGCCATTCAATCATGGCTGATGTACTGAATCTCTCCCTCCTAACCCCATTCTCCAACCTGCCATCTCCCAATAACCCCTGACTCCCATACTAATCAAGAATCTATCCATCTCTGTCTTAAATATATCCACTGACTTGACCTCCACAGCCTTCTGTGGCAAAGAATTCCACAGATTCACCACCCTCTGACCGAAGAGATTTCTCCTCATCTCTTTCCTAAAAGAACGTCCTTGAATTCTGAGGCTATGACTTCTAGTCCTAGAATCCCCCACCAGTGGAAACATCCTCTCCTCATCCACAGTGAAATTATTTTCTTACATACAGCCCCGTAGAGTATTTCCCTAACAAAGCACAACCCCCGATTACGGTGGCGCAGCAGTAGACATGCTGCCTCACAGGGCCAAGGACCCTGGTTCGATCCCAACCACGGGTGCTGTCTGCACAGAGTTTGGACATTCTCCCCGTGACCTGCGTGGGTTTTCACCGGGTGCTCCGGTTTTCTCCCACACTCCAAAGACGTACAGGTTTGTAGGTTAGGTTAAAAAACAATTGTAAATTGTCCCTAGTGTGTGTAGGATAGTGCTAATGTGTGGGGATTGCTGGTCGGCACGGACCCGGTGGGCCGGAGGGCCTGTTTCCGTGCTGTGCCTCTAAACTTAAAATATACTAAGCGGTCTGTGCTCAAGGTTTCGAGGTTGGGTGCCCGATTCAGGCGAGCCCCAGGCTGTTGCAGGGCCTCCACTGTTTGCCTTGCAAGGACATCTTGTTCGACCAGTTCACCCCATTTGCCCACATTTGGCCTATTTCCCTCCAAGCCTTTCCTATCCCGTACCTGTCCAAATGCTGTTGTGGTACCTGCCTCAACTACCTCCTTTGGCAGCTCGTTCCATACTCCCACCATTCCGTTTTAAAAAGTTGCCCCTCAAGTTCCTATTAAATCTTGCCCTTCTCACCTAGACATGTCCTCATTCTTTTGGGAACAGGGGTTCCCCTCTCCCATCATAGATGAGGCCCTCAGCACCACCCAGCTCCGCCCTTGCTCCCCCTCCCCCTAGTCACAACAGACAGAATCCCCCTTGTCCTCACCTTCCACCCCATCAGCCGTCGCGTACAACACATAATCCTGCAACATTTTCGCCACCTGCAACAGGATCCCACCACTAGACACATTTGCCCATCTCCACCCCTTTCCGCCTTCCGCAGAGACCGTTCCCTCCATAACTCCCTGGTCAACTCATCCCTTCCCGCCCAAATTACCCCCTCCCCTGGTACCTTCCCCTGCAACCGCAGGAGATGCAACACCTGGCCCTATACCTCCCCCCTCGACTGTCCAGGGACCCCAACAGTCCTTTCAGGTGAGGCAGAGGTTCACTTGCGCCTCCTCCAACCTCATCTACTGTATCCGTTGTTCAAGATGTGGACTCTTATACATCGGCGAGACCAAACGCAGACTGGGCGATCGTTTCGTGGTACACCTTCGCTCAGCCCGCCTGAACCAACCTGACCTCCCGGTTGCTGGGACTCCTTCCCATTCCCACAAAGACCTTTCTGTCTTGGGTCTCCTCCATTGTCAGAGTGAGGCTAAACGCAAATTGGAGGAACAGCATCTCATATTTCGCTTGGGCAGCTTACAGCCCAGTGGTATGAATATTGATTTCTCTCACTTCAGGTTGCCCCGGCATTCCCTCTCTCTCAATCCCTCCCCCACCCAAGTCGCACCAGCTTCTCGTTATCACCCAGCAAACAGCTAACAATGGCCTGTTTCCTTTATCATCGTTACTTTTTTGCGTATCTTTCATTCATTGTTCTTTATCTCTCCACATCACCGTCTATATCTCTCGTTTCCCTTATCCCTAACCAGTCTGAAGAAGGGTCTCGACCCGAAAAGTCGCCCATTCCTTCTCTCCAGAGATGTTACCTGTCCCGCTGAGTTACTCCAGCTTTTTGTGTCCATCTTCACCTTAAACATATGTCCTCTTGTATTTCATACCCCTACCCCTGGCTAAAAGACGTTCCCCTCTCAATCTTAAATCTACATCCTCTCATTATAGATTCCCTCTCTCTGGGTAAAAGACTGTACATTCACCCATTCAGATCCCTTTATTATTTTATACACGTCTGTAAGATCACCTCTCAGCCCCCGATCCGCTCCAAAGAATAAATTCCAAGCCTGTCCAACTTAGAAACATAGAAACATAGAAAATAGGTGCAGGAGTAGGCTATTCGGCCCTTCGAGCCTGCACCGCCATTCAATGTGATCATGGCTGATCATCCAACTCCAGTATCCTGTACCTGCCTTCTCTCCACACCCCCTGATCCCTTTAGCCACAAGGGCTACATCTAACTCCCTCTTAAATATAGCCAATGAACTGGCCTCAACTACCTTCTGTGGCAGAGAGTTCCAGAGATTCACGACTCTCTGCGTGAAAAATGTTTTTCTCATCTCAGTTCTAAAGGATTTCCCCCTTATCCTTAAACTGTGGACCCTTGTCCTGGACTTCCCCAACATCGGGAATAATCTTGCTGCATCTAGCCTGTCCAACCCCTTAAGAATTTTGTAAGTTTCTATAAGATCCCCTCTCAAACTTGTCCCTATGTCTCAGACCCTCGAGTCCTGGCAACATCCTCATAAATCCCCTCTGCACTCTTGTGTAGGAAGGAACTGCAGATGCGGGCTTCGACCAGAGATAGACTCAAAATGCTGGAGTAACTCAGCGGGACAGGCAGCATCTCTGGAGAGAAGGAACGGGTGACGTTTCGGGTCGAGATCCTTCTTCAGACAAATTCTTCAATGTCAAACACACACAACAGTCTTATCGTCACTTATCAAAGTTCCGCGGACTGTGTGGGGAAGAGCTGCTGATGCAGGTTTAGTTTAACTAGACAAGGGTCTCGACCCGAAACGTTCAACTGAAGAAGGGTCTCGGACCGAAACTTCGCCTATTCCTTTTCTCCAGAGATGCTGCCTGTCCCGGTGAGTTACTCCAGCTTTTTGTGTCTGCCTTCAGGTTAAACCAGTGTCTGCCGTTCCGTTTAGGGATACAACGCAGAAACAGGCCCTTCGGCCCACCGAGTCCGTGCCAACCAGCGATCCCCGCACACTAACACTATCCTACACACACTAGGGAGAACTTACTATTACACCAAGCCAATTACCCTACAAACCTGCGCGTCCTTGGAGTGTGAAATGCGAAATGGCATTGCATCTCACCTGAACACCCATACTCCGAACCTAACCTCACTCACGTCCCGAACAACCCTCGTTCTCTGATTTCAAAGGAAGGGCCTTTTCGCTTTTGTCTGTTATTTTCATTTAATTTTCGATTTGACCTTTGGTTTGTCAAAAGTACGGATATTGTGCTGAAACACGCAGAAAGAAGACTCAAAAATGAGGTTACAATTGGTTTAAATTAATGTTCCTCGGGTAAAACACATTTAAATGCAAATGTGGTGCCTGCTAAAGTATTGTGAACAAGCTCTGGCTGTGGGCAGGATATAACACAGGGCGTTGTTAACCAGCTATTGGGCAGGCCCTCAGAGAGCTCCATGTTATTGCAGGTAACTTTTTCACTTCAGTTTAGACATACAGCGCGGAAACAGGCCCTCCAGCCCACCGAGTCCGCGCCGACCAGCGACCCCCGCACACCAACACCATCCCACACGCACTAGGGTCAATTTTACATTTACACCAAGCCGATTGACCTACAAACCTGTGCGTTCTTTGGAGTGTGGGAGGACACGGGAGGTCTCGGTGAAAACCCACGCAGAGAACGTGCAAACTCCGCGCAGACAGCACCCGTAGTTAGTCAGGATGGAACCCCGGTCCCTGGCGCTGTAAGGCAGCAACTCTACCGCTGCACCACCGTGACTCCCCTGTATTATAATGAAGGAATGTGACACGCCTTAGATCTAAAAATGTCTGCGTGTGAAGCAAATTAAATGTCAATGTCTCCGAAATATATCATTTTTCTATTGATTATTTTACTTAGAGGGAGGCTGTTCGGCCCATCAAATGCATGCCAGCCTTCAGGGCAAACGTAGCAATCCCATTCACTAAGGGACATTTCCAGTCAGAAGTAAGGTCCCGCCCCAAAATGTCACCTTTCCACGTTCTCCTGAGATACTGCCTGTCCCGCTGAGTTACTCCAGCAGTTTGTCGCTTTTTTTTGTAAACTGGCATCTGCAGTTCCTTGTTTATCTATTCTATTCACTCCCATTGTGCATCCTCTGCAGGTTACAAACACTCATACAATCGCACCGTCATAGAGTGATACAGCGTGGAAACAGGCCCTTTGGCCCAACTTGCCCACACCGGCCAACATGTCCCAGCTACACTAGTCCCACCTGCCCGCGTTTGGCCCATATCCCCCCAAACCTGTCCTATCCATGGACCTGTCCAACTGTCTCCTATTTGTTACACTGATGCCAGCAACCATAGTAACAGGACCGCAGTCTACGCCTTTATTCCTACGACCAAAATGCACGACTCCACACTTTGCTACACTATATTCCATCTGCCACTTCTCTGCCCGCTCCCCCAACCTGTCCAAGTCCTTCTGCAGAGTCCCTGCTTTCTCGACACTACCTGCCCCCTCCACCTGTCTTCGTATCATCCGCAAACTTGGCCACAGAGCCTTCAATCCCCTCATCCAAATCATCAACATGCAACGTGAAGAGTAGCGGCCCCAGCACCGACCCCTGCGGAATCTTCGAAGATAGACACAAAGATGCTGGAGCAACTCGGCGGGACAGGCAGCATCTCTGGAGAGAAACCTCGGAACTCGACCCGAAACGTCACCCATTCCTTCCACCCAGAGATGCTGCCCGTCCCGCTGAGTTACTCCAGCAATTTGTGTCTATCTTCGGTGGAGGACGGCACTGTGGCGCAGCGGTCGAGTTGCTGCCTTGCAGCGCTTACAGCACCAGAGACCAGGGTTCGATCCCGACTACGGATGCTGTCTGTACAGAGTTTGTGCGTTTCCCCGTGACCTGCATGGGTTTTCTCCGAGATCTTCGGTTTCCTCCCACACTCCAAAGTCGTACATGTTTGTAGGTTAATCGGCTTGGTGTACATGTAAATTCTCCCTAGTGTGTGTAGGATAGTGTTAATGTGTGGGGATCGCTGGTTGGCGTGGACTCGGTGGGCCGAAGGGCCTGTTTCCGCACTGCGTCTCTAAACTAAACCAGCAGACACTGGTTTAAACTGAAGATCGACACCGAAGGTAGGCACAAAAATGCTGGAGTAACTCAGCGGGACGGACAGCATCTCTGGAGAAAAGGAATAGGCGAAGTTTCGGTCCGAGACCCTTCTTCAGTCAAGACCCTACTCTAGTTAAACTAAACCCGCATCTGCAGCTCCTTCCTACGCAGCCCTCGGAACTCGGATAAGTCACGATAAGACTGTTGTGTGTGTTTTACATTGAAGAAATTTGTCTGAAGAAGGATCTCGACCCATTCCTTCTCTCCAGAGATGCTGCCTGTCCCGCT
The DNA here is from genome assembly GCF_028641065.1 of Leucoraja erinaceus. NCBI lineage: Eukaryota > Metazoa > Chordata > Chondrichthyes > Rajiformes > Rajidae > Leucoraja > Leucoraja erinaceus. The sequence goes on from NC_073385.1 coordinate 15,484,915, forward strand.
GAGCTGCTCCAGCATTTTTGCGCCTATCTTCGGTTGAAACCAGCGTCTGCAGTTTCTTCCTGCACGTGACAGTTAAGAATATTTGTTGAGATCATCGGGTGATTTGTGTACCATTGATGGTGGGTTTGGTGAGTTGGGGTATCGTTTAGTATTTACGTATTATTCTTGCAATAATTGATCGCATTTATTTTTGCAGGAAAAGATGCACACTGTTGTGCGTGTGTGTGTGTTTGTGTGTGTGTTAAGTGTGTGCGGAGTTTGTGTGTGTGTGTGTGTGTGTGAATGGGGAACACGATGTAGCGTGGACAATGACGAGGGCGATACCTCTTCTCTTCGGCAGGCCGCATGCTCACGATCTTCAACACACAGGCCACGATCACCATCGGGGGGAAGAACAGGAGCCGCCCGTTCCAGGGGCAGATGTCCGGCCTGTACTACAACGGCCTGAAGGTGCTCAACATGGCCGCCGAGAGCCACCCCAACGTCAGGGTCAACGGCACGGTGCGGCTGGTCGGCGACGTGTCGCCGGTGATCATCAACCAGCCGGCGGCCACCGCCTTGCCCGCGGAGATGTCCACCACCATCATGGCCACCACCACCACTCTGGCCACCACCACCGCCAGGAAGGTCCGGGGAACCATGAAGATCAACCCGGTAACTCCTCTCCTTCGCACCGAGCGGGCACGGGGGGAGGGGGGGAGGGGGAGGGAGGGGGGAGCGTTGCTGGCTCGAAGGGCCGAATGGCCTACTCCTGCACCCATTGTCTATTGTCTGTTGTCTCTTGACTGATGTAAACTCTCACCTATTTCTGTTCAGCGTAAAGCGAGGGAGGGAGGGAGGAGAGCGGGGTGGTGTTTCTCAGCTTGGCTTCACCAGTTGCAAAACGTAGAAACATAGAAAAATAGGTGCAGGAGTCGGCCATTCGGCCCTTCAAGCCGGCACCGCCATTCAATATCATCATTCCAAAATCTGTACCCCTGTTCCTGCTTTTTCCCCCCATGTCCCTTGATTCCGTTAGCCCTCAGAGCTAAATCTAACTCTTGAAAATGTCCAGTGAATCGGCCTCCGCTGCCTTCTGTGGCAGAGAATTCCTCAGATTCACAACTCTCTGGGTGAAGAAGTTTTTCCTCATCTCAGTCCTAAATGGCCTGCCCCTAATTCTTAAACTGTGCATGACCCCTGGTTCTGGACTCCCCCCAACATTGGGGAACATTTCCCCTGCAGGTTCTCACTTGCCGTGACACTAACAGGAACTGCAGAAGTTTCCTCCCGAGCTAGACGAGTGACACTTTACGGGGAGGAGCGTTTTGGTGCGTGCCTTCCAGTCAATGAAACAATTGCGTTGTCCGCGGCATATGGATACATGATAAAGGGAATAACGTTCGGTGAAGTCCGATTACAGACCAGGTTGGAACCCGGGCCTCTGGCGCTGTAAGGCAGCAACTCTCCTGCTGCGCCACCGTGCCGACCCTCCAGTTTGGCTTTATTGTATTTACATAGAGTTTTATCTGACTTGTTTGGACTTCTTTGTTTTGACCAGCACCTCGGTGCACGTGACAATGAGATACCTAAACCTAAACTTCCCACACTGACCCGTCTGTCCTGGGCCTCCTCCACTGTCAGAGTGAGGCCCAGTGCAAATTGGAGGAACAGTACCTCATATTTTGCTTGGGTAGTTTACACCCCAGCTGTATGAACATTGACTTCTCTAACTTCAACTCATAAGGTTCAAAGATCATGTGATAGGAGTAGAATTAGGCCATTCGGCCCATCAAGTCTACTCCGCCATTCAATTATGGCTGATCGATTACTCCCTCCGAACCCCATTCTCCTGCCTTCTCCCCATAACCCCTGACACCCGCACTAATCAAGAATCTATCTCAGCTATTAAAATATCCATTGGCTTGGCCTCCACAGCCTTCTGCAACAACCCTCTCTCTCCCCATCCTCCCTCACCCTAGTTCTCCGACTAGTTTCACTGCCCTCCTGATTAATTTTACACTTTGTATGCCTCGTTGCCACCTTCCTCTCAGCCAACAATCATCCATTCTACGGTTCCTTGATCATCGCCTGCTTTGATCGGTGTTTTCACTCCTCACCCTTCCATATTTCTGTGTCTCCCTTGCCCCTGAGTCTGAAGAAGGGTCTCGACCTGAAACGTCACCCATTCCTGCACTCCAGAGATGCTGCCTGAGTTACTCCAGTATTTGGTGTCTACTGTCGATCTAAACCTGCATCTGCAGTTCTTTCCTACACAGCTCAGCTCAGTTTAGTTTATTGTCACGTGTACCGAGGTACAGTGAAAAGCTTTTGTTGCATGCTAACCAGTCAGCGGAAAGACAATACATGATTATAATTGACACATGATAAGGGAATAATATTTAGTGCAATGTAAAGCCAGCAAAGTCCGATCAAGGATAGTTTGAGGGTCACCAAAGAGGTAGATAGTAGTTCAGCACAGCACTCTGGTTGTGGTAGGATGGTTCAGTTGCTTGAAAACAGCTGAGAAGAAACTGTTCCTGAATCTGGAGGTGTGCGTTTTCACACTTTTGTACCATAGTTGTTATTTTTAGTTTTAGGGATACAGCGCAGACACAGGCCCTTCGGCCCACGAGGTCTGTGCCATCCAGCTCTGTACACTCCCCAAACACTGGGGACAATTTACACTTTTACTGAAGCCGATTAACCTCCAAACATGCATGTCTTTGGAGTGCGGGAGGAGACCGAAAATCTGGTCGCGGGGAGCCCATACAAACGCCGTTCAGACAGGCGCCCATAGTCGGGATCGAACCTGGACCTGTGGCGCTGTGAGGCGGCAGCTCTACCGCCGCGCCACCTCACCGTGCCAACACGACCACTGCGCCATCGTGCCAGCTCACTGTACCAATTCTACTACTGCGCTGCCATGCTGCCCCTTGAGTTTGGCGTTGTAGTATTTACATCCGGTATTATCTGACTGGATGGCACGGCTTCGAACTGCACCTCGGCACTATACCCGGCAATAATAAACCTGAACCGAAGCATAAATCTCGCTGTTCGCTTACAGTGCTGACAGCTCACTCAGAAGCAAAAAGGGTTTGTCAGATATTCCCTCGTCTTGGTGCTGCGCAAGGGAAGTGAGATCTACGGCCCAGTTTCCAGCGAGTGAAGTCCCCATTATTACAGCAGTCGTCATAAACACTCCGTTACTGCAGGATAATAAATGTCACGGAGTTTGACAAACACACTCAGCATGACTGCGACCAATCCCGCAATGCCGTCAGTAACTCTGGCTTCCTCTCTCTCTCTCTGGATATTAAACCAATAACTCTCGCCGGGCAGCTTGTTGTCTTTGGAGGTTTGGAAGTGAAATGCTGCTCGATACGGTCGACTTTTCAGTCTATTTTAGAGACACAACAGGGAAACAGGACCTTAGGCCCGCGCCGACCAGCGATCCCCGCATGCTAAAAGCCCTGTCCCACGGTACGAGTTCATTCCAAGAGCTCTCCCGAGTTTGCCCTGATTCGAACTCGGAGATTTACGGTAATGGCCGCTCGTCGGTACTCGGGGCTCTTGTGGACATTTTTCAACGTGTTGAAAAATCTTCACGAGTCTTCCCGAGCTTACCTGCCGTTAACGAGTCTTCCCGAGAACCTGCCGTTAGCGTTACGAGCCGCTAAGAGACGTCCCAGATCTCCGACGTACCCGCTACGTTCATTCTCTGTGCTTACCACGAGTTTGATTTTTTTTTAACTCAGGAGAGCTGTTGGAATGAACTCGTACCAGTGGGACAGGGCTATAACTCTATCCTACACACACCGGGGACAATTTGCAATTTTACCTCAGCCAGTTAGCCGACAAAAACCGCATGTCTTTGTAGGGTGGAAGAAAACCGGCGATCCCGGAGATAACGTCACTGGGCCTATACTCGTTGGAGCTTAGAAGGACGAGGGGGAACCTCATTAAAACTTACCGAATAGTGCAAGGCTTGGATAGAGTGGATGTGGAGAGGATGTTTCCACTAGTGGGAGAGTCTGGGACTGGAGGTGACAGCCTCAGAATTAAAGGACGTTCTTTTAGGAAGACAATAGACAATAGACAATTGGTGCAGGAGTAGGCCATTCGGCCCTACGAGCCAGCACCGCCATTCAGTATGATCATGGCTGATTATCCACAATCAGTACCCCGTTCCTGCTTTCTCCCCATATCCCCTGACTCCGCTATCTTTAAGAGCCCTATCCAACACTCTCTTGAAAGTATCCAGAGAACCAGCCTCCACCGCCCTCTGAGCAGAGAATTCCACAGACTCACAACTCTTTGTGTGAAAAATTGTTTCCTCGTCTCCATTCTAAATGGCTTACCCCTTATTCTTAAAGGAGATGAGGAGGAATTTCTTTAGTCAGAGAGTAGTGAATCTGTGGAATTCTTTGCCACAGAGGGCTGTGGAGGCCAAGTCAGTGGATATATTTAAGGCAGAGGTAGATAGATTCTTGATTAATGTGGGTGTCAGCGGTTAGGCAGGAGAATGGGGTTAGGAGGAAGTGATAGAGCAGCCATGGTTGATTGGTGGAGTAGACTTGATGGGCAGAATTTCAAGAGAGAGTTTAGATAGAGCTCTTCGGGCGAACAGACTCAAGGGATATCGGGGAGAAAGCAGGAACGGGGTACTGATTTTAGATGATCATTGCTGACCATTTAGACTTACCCAGAGTGGAACATTGACATGTCCAGCCACACAGTTGTTCCCTCAGCTGGCATGGTGATTGTGTGGGGGAGAGCTCATGTGGACATTGACGACTCCAGCACTAAGTGAGATTTACTCAGTCTCTCCTTGACATCGAGATGTGCTGGGCCTCTGGAAATGGCAGCAGCTTCCACTCGCTATGTACATCGGTCCAAGATAGCTCTTAAAGATAGCGGAGTCAGGAGATACGGGGAGAAGGCAGGATCGGGGTACAACTGATTGTGGATGATCAGCCATGATCACATTGAATGGCGGTGCTGGCTCGAAGGGCCGAATGGCCTACTATTTTTCTATGTTTAGAAAGGGACAGAAGTTTAGGGGTAACATGAGGGGGAACTTCTTTACTCAGAGAGTGGTAGCTGTGTGGAATGAGCTTCCAGTGGAAGTGGTGGAGGCAGGTTCGATTTTATCAGTTAAAAATAAATTGGATAGGTATATAGACGGGAAAAGGAATGGAGGGTTATGGTCTGAGTGCAGGTAGATGGGACTAGGGGAGAATAAGTGTTCGGCATGGACTAGAAGGGCCGGGATGGCCTGTTTCCGTGCTGTAATTGGTTATATGGTTATATGGTTCCTCTATTTCTAATGGCCTAACTCTGTTCCTATCATTTATGAACATGAAGTGATGAACTCACTCCCCTCCAAAACCTTCCCGTGCAGTTCCTTACAACACGGGGTGTATTGTGCCAATATTCTGGAGGAGTGGTCTTATCATCCTACGATGTTGTTACTCTGTGATTGTGAAGGTGTACTGGGGGCCGTCTCTGTCATGGATTCAGAGTATTGTAGAAGGCAATCCTAGCTTGCAGCCATCGCAGGGCCGGGGCAAAGCAACTGGAGCGTGAGATTCACATGTATCCATTAAACTGGCGATAAGACGGAACAGATTTTCCCCTTTCCTTTTCTAAACCTCGAGCATGTACAATATAATATGCACAAGTGCCTCACACTCAGTCTAAAGCAGAGCCGTTCAGAATCCCTCACACAGACTACAGTCACCTGTTAATAGAAGCATGCCTTAAACTCACACTGCTCTCCAGTTTATTGTTCTCCTTTTCTTTATGTGTGTGTATTTCCTGCTAGTGTCCCCTTGAATGTACCTTGGTGTGTGCGTGCGTGCGTGTGTGAGCATGCGTGTATGCGTGTGTGCGTGTGTGCGTGTCTGTGCGAGTATGTGTGGGCGTGTGTGAAGGTGTGCATGTGTGCGTGCGCAAGTGTGCGTGTGTATGTGTGTGTGTATGTGCGTGCGTGTGTGAGCATGCGTGTATCTGTGTGCATCTGTGCGTGTTTGTGCGAGTATGTGTGCACATGGGTGATGGTGTGCACGTGTGTGTGAGCAAGTGTGTGTGTGTGCGTGTGTGAGCATGCCTGTATGTGTGTGTACGTATGTGCGTGTCTGTGCTTGCAGCATAGAGTCATAGAGTGATACCGTGTGGGAACAGGCCCTTCGGCCCAACCCACCCACACCGGCCAACTTGTCCCAGCTACACTAGCCCCACCTACCCGCGTTTGGTCCATATCCCTCCAAACCTGTCCTATCTATGTACCTGTCTAAAGTAGACAAAAAATGCTGGAGAAACTCAGCGGGTGAGGCAGCATCTGTGGTGATTCTCCAGCATGATTTCATTCTCCATAGATGCTGCCTCACCCGCTGAGTTATTCAAGCATTTTTTGTCTACTTTCAATTTTTCCAGCATCTGCCGTTCCTTCTTAAACAATGTACCTGTTTCTTAAATGCTGGGATAGTCCCAGCCTCAACTATCTCCTCCGGCAGCACGTTCCGTACACCCACCACCCACTGTGTGAAAAAGTTACCCCTCGGATTCCTATTAAATCTTTTCCCCTTCAACTTAAACCTATGTCCTCTGGCCCTCGATTCCCCTACTCGGGGCTAGAGACTCTGTGCGTCTACCCGATCTATTCCCCTGATGATTTTGTACACCTCTACAAGATCACCCACCCCTCATCCTCCTGCGCTGCAAGGAGTAGAGTCCCAGCCTGCTCAACCTCTCCCTGTAGCTCAGATCCTCGAGTCCTGGCAACATCCTCGTAAATCTTCTCTGTGCCCTTTTGTTGGATTCATCAGGCTCACACAAAGTGATTAGAGTCCAAAGTCGTTTATCAGCAACTCTGCAGTGGTTACATCATCTCAGCATACATTACTAGACTAAAAGGGAGAGAGAAGATGGCTCTGTATAGGGCTCTGGTGAGACCACATCTGGAGTATTGTGTACAGTTTTGGTCTCCTAATTTGAGGACGGACATCCTTGTGATTTGAGGCAGTGCAGCGTAGGTTCACGAGATTGATCCCTGGGATGGCGGGACTGTCATATGAGGAAAGATTGAAAAGTCTAGGCTTGTATTCACTGGAGTTTAGAAGGATGAGGGGGAATCTTATAGAAACATATAAAATTATAAAAGGACTGGACAAGCTAGATGCAGGAAAAATGTTCCCAATCTTATAGCAAACATATAAAATTATAAAAGGAGCACAGAAGGTTAAGGGGGGACTTGATAAGCTAGATGCAGGAAAAATGATTCCCAATGAATTAAGGGACAGAAGGGGGAGAACTTCTTTACTCAGAGAGTGGTCCAGCACCAGGGGCCACACAGTCTAAGAGTAAAGGGGAGGTCATTTAAGACTGAGGTGAGAAAACAATTTTTTACCCAGAGAGTTGTGAATTTGTAGAATCCCCTGCCACAGAGGGCAGTGGAGGCCAAATCACTGGATGGATTTAAGAGAGAGTTAGATAGAGCTCTGGGGGGCTAGTGGAATCAAGGGATATGGGGAGAAGGCAGGCACGGGTTATTGATTGGGGACGATCAGCCATGATCACAATGAATGGCGGTGCTGGCTCGAAGGGCCGAATGGCCTCCTCCTGCACCTATTTTCTATGTTTCTATTTTTAAGAGAGCTTGCTAATAAGCCTGTGGGCGGAGCCACAGTATATGAGTCACAGTGTGAGTGACACTAATCTACATCCTCCCTCTTAAAGAATTAAATGCAAATACAAAACTACTGACTATCTGAAGCGTACATAGTAAATGGCAATAATTGATTGAACGAATGAATAAGTTCATTGGCATGCAGGCAGCCATGTTGTGTTTTAGTTTTAACTTACGATTCGGAGCCTGCGGTGCTTATCTCGATGGTCTCCGTATGTATACAGAATAAAGTACTTGTTATAATATATAATTACTCTGTATCATAAGCACTTTGCACATGGTGTCAGAAGTGGGATACGAACCCATGCCTCCAGTTGGAGACCAAATTATTATATAGTTAACTTAGAGATACAGGCCCATCGTGGAAACAGGTCCATTGGCCCACCGAATCCGCGCCGACCAGCCGTCCCCGCACACCAACACTACCCTACATAAACTAGGGACAATTTTACATTTACACCAAGCCAATTAACCTGCAAACCTGCACGTCTTTGGAATGTGGGAGGAAACCGATGAATCTCGGAGAAAGCCCAGGCGGATCATGGGGAGAACATACAGACTCCGTCCAGACAGCACCCATAGTCGGGATGGAACCGGCTCTCCGGCGCTGCAAGCGCTGTAAGGCAGAAACTCTACTGCTGCGCCACCGTGACCGCCCAGAGATATTGGAATACTGCAGAGAGAAAGTGTTCCCATTTGTGTTGGGGAGCTCAAATGCGGTGGCGCAGCACGGTGGCGCGATGGTAGAGTTGCTGCCTCACAGCGCCAGAGACCCGGGTTCGATCCCGACTACAGGTGCTGTCTGTACGGAGCTTGTACGTTCTCCCCGTGGCCTGCGTTGGTTTTCTCCGAGATCTTAGGTGTCTTTCCATATTCCAAAGACCTACAGATTAATTGGCTTGGTATAAATGTGAAAATTGTCCCTATAAAGGTAGGTGTTAGGTTACATACATGACTCTGTGTGTGTGTGCATATGCACCTATCTTTGTGTGGGGGTGTGTGAATGTGTGCCTTGTGTTTGTTTGTATGTGTCGAGACCCTTCTTCAGACTGAGGGACTGTGTGGTGCTGTGAGCGTGCACATACATGCCAGTCTTTGTGCCTGTGTGTGAGTGTTTGTGTGCATGTGCGTGTGAGTGCGTGTGTGCGTTCATGTATGTGAGTGTGTGTGCGTGCCCATGTGCCTGCGTTTGGGTGGGTGTGTGTTGCATGCATATGTGCGTGCGTGTGTGTGCATGTGTGCATACGTATGTGCATGAGTGTATGTGCTTGTGCGCGCATGTGTGTGGTGCAAGTGTGCACGTGCGCATGCGTGTGTGAGTATGTTTTTGTGTGAGTGCGCGCGTGTACGCTAGAGTGTGCGTTTGTGAGTGTGTGTGCGTGTGTGCATGCATGCTTGTGTGCACGCGTGTGTGTAAGCATACTTGTGTGCGCGCGTGTGTGTGTGTAAGCATGCTTGTGTGCGCGCGTGTGTGTGTGTGTGTGTGCGTGCAAGCATGCTTGTGTGCGCGCGTGTGTGTGTGTGCAAGCATGCTTGTGTGCGCGCGCGCGTGTGTGTGTGTGTGCGTGCAAGCATGCTTGTGTGCGCGCGTGTGTTTGCGTGCATTGGAGTGTGCAGAGCAATGTGAACATGACAGAATTAGATGTGTCACAATATTTATCATCTTTCGACAGGTTGATTTGGAGTGAGATTGATCTGACGTGAATGATATTCATTCCAGGTGACAGAGAGATGCGGACTCGGGCTTTGTCTGATAGAGTCATATATATAAAATGGCAGATTATTTCACTAATCCTTCCATAATGCACAGCAATAAAAAAACAAATTCCAATACAACTTTATCTCCGCAATGCCCTTTGGTGATGTATGTGGCTGGCTTCAGGCTGCGAGCATGCAAAAGCATTAGAGCATCGCAGATTAGGGAAGGAATCATTTTATTTTTTGACCTTCTTAATCTCAGCCAGTTCATGGATCTAAGAGAGACGACACAAAGTGCTGGAGTAACTCAGCGGGACAGGCAGCATCTCTGGAGAGAAGGAATGGGTGACGTTTCGGGTCGAGATCCTTCTTCAGACTGAGAGTCAGGGGAGAGGGAGACATAGGGATAAGGAAGAGTAAGGTGTGAAAACACAGATCAAAGGGGATGATGCTCAAGGAAATGTAGAATGGTCTGAAGAAAATATCTCTGTCACTCCCACTCTCCTGATGGTCAGGTCTGAAGAAGGGTCTCGACCCGAAACGTCACCCATTCCTTCTCTCCGGAGATGCTGCCTGTCCCGCTGAGTTACTCCGGCATTTTGTGTCTATCTTTATTCTATACAGTGCCAGGATTGGCACTAGGGTGGCGTGGTCTGTAAACATCAGATCTGAAATCTACTTGCTCCTGTAAACCCATCTCATGTTCATAAGTGATAGCAGCAGAATTACGCCATTCGGCCCATCAAGTCTACTTTGCCATTCAATAACGGCTGATCTATCTCACCCTCCTAACCCCATTCTCCTGCCTTCTTCTCCCCATAACCCCTGACACCCGCACTAATCAAGAATCTATCTATCTCTGCCTTCGAAATATCCATTCACTTGGCCTCCACCGCCTTCTGTGGCAAAAAATTCCACAGATTCACCACCCTCTGACTGAAGAAATTCCCCCTCATCTCCTTCCGAAAGGAACGTCCTTTAATTCTGAGGCTGTGGCCTCTGGTCCTAGACTCTCCCACTAGTGGAAATATCCTCTCCACATCCACTCTACCCAGGCCTACTGACTGAGTGCAAGAGTTCTACAAACTCCAATCTCTTCCATACTTGAGGCACTACCAACACATGGCGGTCGCTGTGGCGCAGCCCCGGGTTCGATCCCGACTACGGGCGCTGTCTGCACGGAGTTTGTACCTTCTCCCCCGTGACCCGCGTGAGTTTTCACGGAGATCTTCGGTTTCCTCCCACACTCCAAAGACGTGCGGGTTTGTAGGTTAATTGGCTTGATGTAAATGTAAAAATTGTCCCTAGTGTGTGTAGGATAGTGTTAATGTGCGATAGGGTGATCGCTGCTGGTCGGCGCGGACCCGGTGGGCCGAAGGGCCTGTTTCCGCGCAGTATCTCGAAACTAAATTCTCTGCCTCAGAGGGCGGTGGAGGCTGGTTCTCTGGATGCTTTCAAGAGAGAGCTAGATAGGGCTCTTAAAAATAGCAGAGTCAGGGGATATGGGGAGAAGGCAGGAACGGGGTACTGATTGGGGATGATCAGCCATGATCACATTGAATGGCGGTGCTGGATCGAAGGGCCGAATGGCCTACTCCTGCACCTATTGTCTATCGTCTAAACTAAAATAAACTAAACCAATTAAAAAAGCAAAATCAATCACCGTGTTGAAACATTCAGCTGCCTTCTGGACCTTCTGGATGAGAGGCTGAAGTGATATTTCTCAGAGGGACTGTAAACGAGATGCCCTCTTCAAGAGGAAGGTCAAACTCAAGCATTAAAGCCAAGTAACTCCTGCTTCCTTCGTGGTAGCAGTCAGCACCTCTGCCTGAGTCTCAATGTTAATCCCATTGCCCTCGTTGCCTTCCAATGTCACCCTTTCACTTAACGTGCAAGCTTGGTACATCTGTCAGTGCTAAATTTCATTTCCAAATTGGACGACAAACTAAATCACTCTGTGACCATTAACCGTATCCCCCTGTTCCCGCTGCTCTGTGTAATACGGGCTTTGTGTATTAAGCAAACATCCGAATCAATTACGCAGGTAAAGACACAAGCTGTTCAACAGTGAGCCCTCTCAACGCTGCCCTTCATACTGACTGCACACCACTCCTCGCCACTTCCCACCTCCTGTCCACTTCGTGTTCACATTAACCTCTGCCCACGCACACTCACCCCCCTGCTTCCACCACCACTCCTGTTGCCTTAACACTTGACACTCTCAGAAACCATAGCAAGCATTTCCCAATAACATCCTGTCAGAAGGCCCTGTCCCACTTTCCCGAGTTACTCACGAATTCTACCGAGTTTTTCAAACCTTGATTCAAACTCGGAGAATGTCCATAGGTGTCCGTAGGAGGTGGTAGATATATCGTAGCGGCTCGTAATACCAGATGTATGTTTAATACTCTATTACAATACAATACAATACAATATTTATTCCATGTCATTTGAACCTCAGTGAGGCTCAAACGAAAACTCCGATTCCACAGCCATACAAACAAAGCAATTCCTACAAGACACACAAACAATTCAATTTACACAAACATCCATCACAGTGAATCTCCTCCTCACTGTGATGGAAGGCAAAGTATTTTCTCTCCCCTGCACCATTTCTCTCCCGATGTCGAAGCCCCAGGCGGGCGATGTTATGTCCCACGGCCATTTTAGGCCGCGCCGGGCGATGTATGGCCCCGCTCCAGGCCCAAAACTCACAAAGTTGGAGCCCCCGGCGGGCGCTGGAATGTCCCGCGGCCATTAAAGCCGCGCCGGGCGATGTACGGCCCCCCTCCGGGTCGTTCCAACCCCGCGACACGGGCTGGAGAAGTTGCCGTTGCGGGAGCTCCGGAAAGCGGTCTCCCACCCGGACCCGCGAGCTCCCGATATCCCAACAGTCCACCGGTCTGCAGCTGGAGCTTCCGAGCTCCGTGGTCGGCCCGCAGCAGCGAGCCACCACCGCTCCGCACGCTCCGAGGCCGGTCAGCACCGCAGACTCCGCAACTGGAGCCCCCAGGTTGTTCCGGCTGGAGGCCACTCCATGGTGCTAGGCCCCAACGACAACGGAGACCCGACAGGGAAAAAGGTCGGGTCTCCCGTGCAGGGAAGTATGTACTCGGGGCATCAGGTCAGTCAGGACGTTTTTTCAGTACGTTGAATAATGTCCACAAGTAAAAAAAATAGCCCCAAGTACCTACGGCTGGCTATTACCGTAATTATCCGAGTTTGAATCAAGGGGAAAACTGGGGAGAGTTCATGGTAACTCGGGAAAGTGGGACAGGGGCTTGAGGGGATCGCTGGTCGGCGTGGACTCGGTAGGCTGGAGGGCCTGTTTCCGCACTGTATCTCTAAAACTCAAAGTTAAACTAAGCTTCACGTTGGACGATGACCTTGTGTTTTATGGCTTTGTCTCACCAAGTGAACCAATGACTCATAATTGGAATGTCAAAAGGACGTGATCTGTGGGGGAGGAGGAAGATGGCATTAAAAGATATAAACCTCGTTTCAAACAAATTATATGTTGCAGTCTAATTTTTTTGTCATTGATGGCGTGAGCTGCTACTAGGGCCTGTTTGTCATCGGAGTTCATCGTGACTTTGTACATTGTGGCAGGGCAATGATTACAGATGGGGTTGATTAAGTCACGGCGATGGGGTTTTTTCTCTTTAAGTTGGATGGCATGCAGTCAAAGCAGAGCGGAATGTGGAGAGGATGTTGCCACTAGTGGGAGAGTCCAGGACCAGAGGGCACAGCCTCGGAATAAAAGGGCGCACATTGAGAAAGGAGATGAGGAGGAATTTATTTTGTCACAGGGTGATGAAGCTGTGGAATTTAATGCCCCGGAGGCTGTGGAGGCATGATAAACACAGAGATTGACAGATTCTTGATTAGTACGGGTGTCAGGGGTTATGGGGAGAAGGCAGGAGAATGGTGTTGGGAGGGAGAGGTAGATTAGCCAGGACTGAATGGCGGAGTAGTCTTGATAGACCGTAGCACCTGAAGAAAACCCACGCGGGCACGGGGAGAATGTACTCCGTACAGGTGTACAGGTGCTCCAGTTTCCCCCCAAACACCAAAGACGTGCAAGTTTGTAGGTTAATTGGCTTTGGTAAAATTGTAAATTGCCCCTAGTGTGTAGGACAGTGGTAGTATACAGGGTGATCGCTGGTCGGCACGGACTCGGTGGGCCAAATGGCCTGTTTCCGCACTGTATCTCTGAACTAAACGACTAAACTTAAAATCTTCCATGACTCTTTAACGGCCCGTCCCACTTGGCGATTTTTTCGGTGACTGCCGGCGTCATTGACTGATGTATCATGGTCGCCGATTTAGAACTTTTCAAAATCCAGCGGCGACAAAAAAAATGTTGCGACACGTGAGGAAACACCGCGCGTTACGCCGCGTTACACCTCATCACGCCGCGACTTTCACGGTGACCAGATATGTCAGTCAATGATGCCGGCAGTCGCCGAAAAAATCACCAGGTGGGACAGGCCCTTTAGTTTAGTTTAGTTTAGAGATACAGGGCGGAAACAGGCCTTTCAGTCCACCGTTTCCGCGCCGACCAGCGATCCCCGCACATTAACACTATCCTACACCCACTAGGGACTATGTTTTACATTTACCAGGCCAATTAACCTACAAACCTGCACGTCTTTGGAGTGTGGGAGGAAACCGAAAATCTCTGAGAAAACCCACGCGGGTCACGTGGAGAACGTACAAACTCCGTACAGACAGCGCCCGCAGTCGGGATCGAACCCGGGTCTTTGGCGCTGTGAGGCAGCAACTCTACCGCTGCGCCACCATGCCGCCCTAAAACACTCTCTCTAGCTTTGACCGTTGAAGCTGGTTCTGCTGTGACTCAGTTCAATATTGCCCCATTGAAGAGGCACGACACAGAATCATAGAAACATAGACAATAGGTGCAGGAGGAGGCCATTCGGCCCTGCGAGCCAGCAACGCCATTCATTGTGATCATGGCAGATCATCCACAATGAATAACCCGTGTCTGCCTTCTCCCCGTATCCCTTGATTCCACTAGCCCCTAGAGTTCTATCTAACTCTCTTTTAAATTCATCCAGTAAATCAAACTTGGTTTAGCCTTGCACCTGGGCTAACGGCTTTTGTCAGTTCTGACATGCGGCTGCATGATAGTTAATGTTTGTTCATGAATGAGTTTGTACGGGGAGTGACAAGCAGACAGTCGACAGGAGATTCTACAGGAAGCCTCTTGCCCCTATCCATCAACATTACATCTGTACAGCGTAATTGGGTACATGTCGTGGCGGGTTTGTGCAAGAGGGGAAAAACACGGGGGTTTTCTCCGGGAGCTCCGGTTTCCTCCCGCACTCCTAAGACACGCAGGTTTGTAGGCTAATTGGCTTCTGTAAGTTGCCTCCAGTGTGTCGGATTGAACTAGTGCACGGGTGATCGCTGGTCTGCGCGGACTCGGTGGGATTAAGGCTCCTGTTTCCCTGCTGTATCTCTAAACTAAATTAAACTAAACTAAACTCTGGGGCTTGAGTCCGTGCCTCTGAATGATGAGTCTAATCGGCAATAAAATCTCAAGTGTTTTAAGATACTCAGTCTAAAGAAGAGTCTCGACACGAAACAACACAAAATTTCTTTAGCCAGAGGGTGGTGAATCTGTGGAATTCTTCACCACAGAAGGCTGTGGAGGCCAAGTAAGTGGATATTTTTAAGAGATAGATTCTTGATTAGTACAGGTGTCAGAGGTTATAGGGTGAAGGCAGGACAATGGGGTTAGGAGGGAGAGATAGATCAGCCGAGATTGAATGTAAGCATGCAGGTACTGCAGGCAGTGAAGAAAGTGAATGGCATGTTGGCCTTCATAACAAGAGGAGTCGAGTATAGGAGCAAAGATGTCCTTCTGCAGTTGTACAGAGCCCTAGTGAGACTACACCTGGAGTATTGTGTGCAATTTTGGTCCCCTAATTTGAGGAAGGACATTCTTGCTTTTGAGGGAGTGCAGCGTAGGTTAATTCCCGGGATGGCGGGACTGTCATATGCTGAGAAAATGGATCAGCGGGGCTTGTACACTCTGGAGTTTAGAAGGATGAGAGGGAAACTTATTGAAACATATAAGATTATTTATAATCTTGTAGGCCGGTGTGGGCGAGTTGGGCCGTTTCCACGTTGTATAACTCAATGAGTAACTGTCAGTGGCGATCTATATGAGTTCCATGTGACCTTTAAGTAGACTGGTCCCATCAAGCAGCCACGGTTTTGCTGAGTGCAGCTCTGTGAGCGTGGGTATAGGTCACCACTAGCCTGCAGGCACCTTCCTGAAGCCTCGATGAAGATCTCTACAACTGATGTTTGGGAGCGGGGGAGGGGTGAGAGGAGGTGAGGGATGGATACAGAGGGGACGGCAATAGAGTGAGGTCTCTCAGCAAAGAGTAATGGGAACCAGATGGAAGTAAAGTCTGCAGAAGGGGCTCAAACCCATAGACAATAGACAATAGGTGCAGGTGTAGGCCATTCAGCTCTTCGAGCTAGCAGCACCATTCAACGTGATCATGGCTGATCATCCCCAATCAGTACCCCGTTCCTGCCTTCTCCCCATATCCCCTATCTTTAAGAACCCTATCTAGCTCTCTCGTGAAAGTATCCAGAGAACCGGCCTCCACCGCCCTCTGAGGCAGAGAATTCCACAGACTCACAACTGTGAGAAAAAGTGTTTCCTCGTCTCCGTTCTAAATGGCTTCCTCCTTATTCTTAAACTGTGGCCCCTGGTTCTAGACTCCCCCAACATCAGGAACATGTTTCCTGCCGCTAGTGTGTCCAAGCCCTTAATAATCTTATATGTTTCAATAAGTTACCCTCTCATCCTTCTAAGCTGCATAGTGTACGAGCCCAGCCGCTCCATTCTCTCAGCATACGACAGCCCGCAAGTGTCTGAAGAAGGGTCTCGACCCCGAAACGTCACCCATCCCTTCTCTCCAGAGATGCTGCCTGCTGTCCCGCTGAGTTACTCCAGCACTTCGATTTAAACCAGCATCTGCAGTTCTTTCCTTCACGTATGGAATTAAAACTGGAATAAGGGTGGTGGAGTGAGCAACGACTCCAGTTGGTCATCGGGTTCCTGTGTCTATATGATCTCTGTGCTCCAGGGTTAGAATGATTCACGCGCTGTAGACCAAACTGTCTCAATCGGTGCTGAATCCGGGTCTCTGGCGCTATAAGCGCTGTAAAGCCCCTGTCCCACTTAGGAGACCTAAACAGCAACCTCTGGTGACCTTGCCCAGCACCCAAGGTTTCCATGAGGTCACCGGAGGTTTTGGTCACTCTCCCTAATGGTCGATTGTGGTTTCCACGTGGTCGAGGCTTCATCTAGGTTGCTGCTATTTTTTCATCATGATTAAAACTGGCCTCGACTAAAAATAGGTTGCCGTTTTAAAAATCGATCATTTTTTTAGTCGCAGTTCTAGTCGAAGCCGGTTTTCTTCAGAGTCGGGGAAGGTTTTCAACATGTGCGTGGGAGTTGGTAGGAGGTCGTAGTTCACCTCGACCTTGATTTTTTTTTTTGGGTGGTGGGCAAGGTCACCAGAGGTTGCTGTTTAGGTCTCCTAAGTGGGACAGGGGCTGAAGTCAGCAACTCTACCGCTGCGCCACCGTGCCCTCCCTAAGTTAAGAATGTATTTGTCGACACATACTGAATCGATAGTTTGTCCGAAGCAGTTCAGGGAGGAGAATGGTTCGGTGAAAGAACGCAAGGCCAGAAACGGGTACCTTTACTGGTGGTGCCCCTTTACGCGGAAGGGGGAGGGGGAGGGTGAGGGGAGGGCAATAACGGGGAAGCAGGAATCAGAGTGGGACAGAGTGAGATTTGGAGGAGGGCAGGAATCAGGGAAGGTTTTGGCGGGTGAAGAGATGAGATGGGGGGCCCAGGGAATGACGAAAGCCGGAGAAGTTCACATCAGTGGCCAGCAACGTTTAATTTAAGAAAGAACTGCAGATGCTGGAAAAATCGAAGGTAGACAAAAATGCTGGAGAAACTCAGCGGGTGAGGCAGCATCTATGGAGCGAAGGAATAGGTGACATTTTTGGGTCTAAAGAAGGGTCTCGACCCGAAACGTCACCTATTCCTGCGCTCCGTAGATGCTGACTCACCCGCTGAGCTTCTCCAGCATTTTTGTCTACCAGCAATATTTAATTAATACGTTTCACTCCCTAAAACAAGTTGTTTTGTTATCAATTTCCGTTCCAGTTCCATTTAATTGAAGTTTCACCATGTGAAACTATCTGCGAACGTCTATCTTTAATTAGGAATCATTCGAGACTGTTATAATTGCAGGCTTTAATTAAAGAGATGGAATGTCGTACGGATGTCATTAACCCCTGCGGCCACTGATCTGTGTAACAATGTATTTGATATGGCAAGAACAAACACTAATCTTCTCAACACAAAACTCTCGTAAACCCTCTCTCGTAAACTCTCTCGCCACCTCATAAGTTGAAGGAGCAGAATGAGGCCATTCGGCCCATCAAGTCAATCAATAGACAATAGACAATAGGTGCAGGAGTAGGCCATTCGGCCCTTCGAGCCAGCACTGCCATTCAATGTGATCATGGCTGATCATCCCCAATCAGTACCCCGTTCCTGCCTTCTCCCCATATCCCCTGACTCCGCTATCTTTAAGAGCCCTATCTAGCTCTCTCTTGAAAGCATCCAGAGAACCTGCCCCCACCGCCCTCTGAGGCAGAGAATTCCACAGACTCACAACTCTCTGTGAGAAAAAGTGTTTCCTCGTCTCCGTTCTAAATGTCTTACACCTTATTCTTATACTGTGGCCCCGTCTGCCATTCAATCATGGCGGATCCACCTCTCCCTCTCAACCCCATTCTCCTGCCTTCTCCCCATTAGAGTCGCTGTCTCACAGCGCCGGAGACCCGGGTTCGATCCCGACCACGGAGTTTGTATGTTTTCCCAGTGACCTGCGTGGGTTTTCTCCGAGATCTCCGGTTTCCTCCCGTACTCCACAGACGTTGCAGGTTTGTTGGTTAATTGGCTCGGTACAAATGTAAAATTGTCCCTCGTGTGTGTGTGTAGGATAGCGTTAGTGTGCGGGGATCGCTGGTCAGTATGGAATCAATGGGCCGAAGGGCCTGTGTCCACGGAGTATCTCTAAACAAAACTAAACTAAACTCCCTCATAAGTTCTGAGTTCTAGGAGCAGAATTCAAGTATACTCCACCATTCAATCATGGGGAATCTATCTTTTCCTCTCAACCCCATTCTCCTGCCTTCTCCCCATAACCCGGCTCCCGTACTAATCCAGAAGATCTTCCCGACAACCAAAAGGACATTGAACACCATCTAAACTATCTTGGTTTCCAGAAGGGACTTGGAAGTTTAGTTTTAGTTTACTTTAGAGATGCAGCGCGGAAACAGCACCTTGGGCCCACCGAGTCCGCGCCGACCAGCGATCCCAGCATACACTTCACTATCCTACACACACCGGGGACAATTTACAATTTTACCAAAGCCAATCAACCTCGCTAGAATTTAGTCTAGAATGTACTCACTAAAATTTAGAAGATTGAGGGGGGATCTTATAGAACCTTACAAAATTCTTAAGGGGTTGGACAGGCTAGATGCAGGAAGATTGTTCCCGATGTTGGGGAAGTCCAGGACAAGGGGTCACAGTTTAAGGATAAAGGGGAAATCCTTTAGGACCGAGATGAGGAAAACATTTTTCACACAGAGAGTGGTGAATCTCTGGAATTCTCTGCCACAGAAGGTGGTTGAGGCCAGTTCATTGACCATATTTAAGAGGGAGTTAGATGTGGCCCTTGTGGCTAAAGGGATCAGGGGGTATGGAGAGAAGGCAGGTACGGGGTACTGAGTTGGATGATCAGCCATGATCATATTGAATGGCGGTGCTGAAGGCCTACTCCGCACCTAAGTTTCTATAACATGGCGCAGCGGTATGCTGCCTTACAGCGCTTGCAGCGCCGGAGACCCCAGGTTCGATGCCGACCACGGGTGCTTGTCTGTATGGAGTTTGTACGTCCTCCCGCGTGGCTTTTCTCCAGGGATCTTCGGTTTCCTCCCACGCTCCAAAGACGTACAGGTTTGTCGGTTGTGTGTGTATAGAAAGGACTAACTGCAGGGCTGAATGGCCTACTCCTGCACCTATTTTCTATGTTTCTAACCTACAAGCCTGCACGTCTTTGGAGTGTGGGAGGCAGGCACGTGCCATGAGTAATCATTCAGGGTAGGCACCTTGGCAGTCAGTCGGCTTTTTGAAAATTGTAAAAATCCTCGCATGCGCAGAAAATCGTGAAAAACGCGCACGCACAGATTGGTCTCCTCACCTGTGGGCATGAGCAGCACACGTGAGCGCAGTCCACGTTGCAAAGGCAGGATTTCAGCTGCCTTTCTTGCCCGTTGTAAGTGAAGGCTTGAGGCAGCGTCCACGGCACGCGAGTTGAACATCGTTACGCGTTTCATACGTACTGCGGATGAAAGGCACGGGTGAATTATGCTGTCCTAAGATCGATTGTTAAAATAACCATTTAACAATAAATATGGAATTTAGTAAATGAATTGGAAATCTTTAATAATAATGATAATAATATATTTTATTGTCATTGCACATAGGTGCAAGGAGATTTGGTACGCAGCTTCCATCCGATGTCATAACTTAAACAGCTAATAAAATGTAGATAAAATTTAGATTCCCCGAGAAGCGTGATTTATAAAAACAGAACAGTAAAACAGTCTAAAGTGCAAATATGTCTGTGCCGGGTCGATGTGCGATGTGACCATAGAAACATAGAAACATAGAAAATAGGTGCAGGAGTAGGCCATTCGGCCCTTCGAGCCTGCACCGCCATTCAATATGATCATGGCTGATCATCCAACTCACTATAACGTACCTGCCTTCTCTCCATACCCCCTGATCCCTTTAGCCACAAGGGCCACATCTAACTCCCTCTTAAATATAGCCAATGAACTGGCCTCAAGTACCTTCTGTGGCAGAGAATTCCAGAGATTCACCACTCTCTGTGTGAAAAATGTCTCCCTCTGTGTGACCATCAGAGGAGACAGTTCATGGGGGGGTGGGGGGGGGGGGGGGGGGGGGGGGGGGCGGGGGGGGGCGGGGGGGTACACTCAGCAGGGCCGGTTCAGAGCAGTGATAGCTCTGGGGATTACTCTTTATATTTAATAATTACCTTTTTATAATTTTAGTCAGGGGAGGCACGGCCTACCTTGCCTCCCCTGACGGCACGTGCTTGGTGGGATGAGGCCGGAGCACCTGGAGAAAACCCACACAGGCCGCGGGGTTGAACGTACAAACTCCGTAAAGACAGCACCCGAGCTCAGGATCGAACTGGCGCTGTGATGCAGCAGCGCTACCGCCTGGGCCACTGTGTCGCTCGATTCGGCCGCATGGTCATAGTGACCCCTCTTCACAAGCACGTTGGTGGCTGCAAAGTGCGTCAACATGTCCAGCCCGACTACTTGGCTTTGAAGAGAGGGATCAGAGTGCTCTGTGAACAATGACGCGCCAGACATGGAGTGCGATCATTAAATAGCAGCGGGCAAGTGCAGAATGGAATCGAGTGCACTAATGGACAGCTCGCCTTTATCAAGAGAGGAGCTCAAGCACAAGGGGGTCAATATTATTTAGTCGGGATAGAAAACACAATAGACAATAGACAATAAGTGCAGGAGTAGGCCATTCGGCCCTTCGAGCCAGCACCGCCATTCAATGTGATCATGGCTGATCATCCGCAATCACTACCCCGTTCCTGCCTTCTCCCCATATCCCCTGACTCCGCTATTTTTAAGAAACCTATCCAGCTCTCTCTTGAAAGCATCCAGAGAACCGGCCATCCAGAGAATTCTACAGACTCACAGCTCTCTGTGAGAAAAAGTGTTTCCTCGTCTCTGTTCTGGACTCCCCCAACATCGGGAACATGTTTCCTGCCTCTAGCGTGTCCGAACCCTTAATAATCTTAAATGTTTCAATAAGATGCCCTCTCATCCTTCTAAACTCCAGAGTCGTTAGACCACTTCTATGACACAGGGAGACAAGTGAGGCCCAGCCTAGGCCCACCATTTTGAACAAGTGCGCATCGGTGGCGCAGCGGCCGAGTCGCTCCCTCACGGCGCCAGTGACCCCCGGGTTCCATCCTGACCACGGGCGCTGTCTGCGCGGAGTTTGCGCGTTCTCCCCGTGGCCTGCTCGGGTTTTAATTAAGAATTACAAAATTCTTAAGGGGTTGGACAGGCGAGATGCAGGAAGATTGTTCCCGATGTTGGGGAAGTCCAGGACAAGAGAAGTTTAAGGGTAAGAGGGAAGTCTTTTAGGACCAAGATGAGAAAATCATTTTTTACACAGAGAGTGGTGAATCTGTGGAATTCTCTTTCACAGAAGGTAGTTGAGGCCAGTTCATTGGCTATATTTAAGAGGGAGTTAGATGTGGCCCTTGGGGCTAAAGGGATCAGGGGGTATGAAGAGAAGGCAGGGATGGATGGGATATTGATTTGGATGATCAGCCATGATCATATTGAATGGCGGTGCAGGCTCGAAGGACCGAATGGCCTACTCCTGCACCTATTTTCTATGTTTCTATGTAAACTTGTCCCCAGTGTGAGCGGGGCAGTGCCGGTGTTGGGGGGGGGGATCGCTGGTCGGCGCGGACGTGGTGGGCCGAAGGGCCTGTTTCCGCGATGTATCTCTAAAACTAAAACTAGTAACTCCTGACTTATTGGAAGAAGCAATGAATATTGAAGCTGACTCACAAAAATTAATATCATATTTATATAATGGTATTCTAAATATAGACCTACCATCGACAGAGGTACTTAGAGAAGAGTGGGAACGGGAACTAATGATCAAAATTACGAAGGTTAAATGGGAAAAATACCTGATATATATTCACAAATGTTCAATTAATGTAAGACATAATCTAATTTAATTTAAAATTGTACATAGATTATATTATTCAAAAACAAGATTGAACAAATTTTATCCAAATATATCCGCCACTTGTGATAAATGTCTAGCCCAAAAGGCAACTATAACACACTCCTTAGTTTCCTGCATAAAACTTTATA
This sequence comes from Leucoraja erinaceus, assembly GCF_028641065.1. Classification (NCBI taxonomy): domain Eukaryota; kingdom Metazoa; phylum Chordata; class Chondrichthyes; order Rajiformes; family Rajidae; genus Leucoraja; species Leucoraja erinaceus. The sequence continues at coordinate 15,507,371 of NC_073385.1, forward strand.
GATTTTGGAATGATATTTTTGAAATATTTACAAAATTATTCAAGACGAGAATGGAACCTAATACTGAAATGATTATATTTGGTGTAATGGAAGATGGGAATAAATTGAACACATCTCAAAATCTATTCCTTAACTATGGTTTAATAATAGCAAAAAAATTAATACTTAAATTTTGGAAGGGTACATCAATACCAACGCTTAAAATGTGGATTGCAAGTATGTTGGACACCGCTCATCTTGAGGAAATGCGATTCCTCCTAATGGATAAATTAGACCAATTCATAACGAGTTGGTCTCCATTCGTCGTTTTTTTGGAATCATATGGTGCAACACAATTGTAAAAAATAACTGTTTCAGGACTGGACGAGGGTTGGTCAAGATTATAAATAATGATCTCCTTTTCTTTTTTATTTTATTTTCTTTTCTCTATTTTCTCTCTCAACTTTCTTCGTTTACTCGTTTTCTTTCTTCACACACTATATATTTCACATCTTTCTATCCTTTACTATCTAACTTCTTTTTCTTATTCTAATCTTTTTCAATTTAACAAAAAAAAAGAAGTTGTACATAAAATGTATTATGAAAATACATATTAGGCACTTTGGTGCCATATGACTGTACTTACTTCTAATAAAATAAAATATAAAAAAATTAAAAAAAAACTAAAACTAGACTAAAGTGACGTGGAAAAGACAGGAGATTGCTGGGCTGGTGTTGGTCGGCCTCTGGCAGCAAATGGCTGTGCATTAATCAACTGTGTAAGTCAATAAAAGTTAACTGTCAGGCCCTGTATTGAATAGATTAGAATGAATGATATGTAGGAGAACTGATTAATGGCCATGGTCGTGCTTTATCCATCTCGAACTACAGGTGGCTTTCTATAATTAAATAGAGTGCGCGCTGTTGTGTGGTACCATCAATCGCAGGTTCAGCGGTTACAGGTATTTGCACGTCGCAGCTCCGAGTTACGCCATTCGGTGCCGTTCAGAAATAGCCGCGATGTCAACGGTGGATGCTGCCTGTCCCGCTGAGTTACTCCGGCATCTTGTGTCGAACTTCAATGGTTTAGTTTAGTTCGGAGATAATAGACAATAGACAACAGGTTCAAGAAGGAAGGTACACAAAATTGCTGGAGAAACTCAGCGGGTGCAGCAGCATCTATGGAGCGAAGGAAATAGGCAACGTTTCGGGCCGGAACCCTTCTTCAGACTGATGGGGGGTGGGGGGGGGAGGGAAGAAGGAAGGAAAAAGGGAGGAGGAGGAGCCCGAGGGCAGGGGGATGGGAGGAGACAGCTCGAGGGTTAAGGAAGGGGAGGAGACAGCAAGGGCTAGCAAAATTGGGAGAATTCAACGTTAATGCCATCAGGACGCAAGCTACCCAGGCGGAATATGAGGTGCTGTTCCTCCAATTTCCGGTGTTGCTCACTCTGGCAATGGAGGAGACCCAGGACAGAGAGGTCGGATTGGGAATGGGAGGGGGAGTTGAAGTGCTGAACCACCGGGAGTTCAGGTAGGTTATTGCGGACCGAGCGGAGGTGTTCGGCGAAACGATCGCCCAACCTACGCTTAGTCTCCCCGATGTAAATCAGCTGACATCTAGAACAGCGGATGCAGTAGATGAGGTTGGAGGAGATACAGGTGAACCTCTGTCGCACCTGGAACGACTGCTTGGGTCCTTGAATGGAGTCGAGGGGGGAGGTGAAGGGACAGGTGTTGCATTTCTTGCGGTTGCAACGGAAAGTGCCCGGGGAGGGGGTGGTACGGGAGGGAAGGGAAGAATTGACAAGGGAGTTGCGGAGGGAGCGGTCTTTGCGGAAGGCAGATATGGGGGGAGATGGGAAGATGTGGCGAGTTGTGGGGTCACGTTGGAGGTGGCGGAAATGGTGGAGGATTATGTGTTGTATTTGCCGGCTGGTGGGGTGAAAGGTGAGGACCAGGGGGACTCTGCCCTTGTTGCGAGTGCGGGGATGGGGAGAGAGGGGGGATGGGGAGAGAGAGCAGTGGTGCGTGGTATGGTTCAAGAAGGAACTGCAGATGCTGGAAAATCGAAGGTAGACAAAAGTGGTGGAGAAACTCAGCGGGTGAGGCAGCATCTATGGAGCGAAGGAAATAGGCAACATTTCGTTGCCTATTTCCTTAGTTCCATAGATGCTGCCTCACCCGCTGAGTTTCTCCAGCGCTTTTGTCTACCAATAGACAATAGGTGCAGGAGTAGGCCATTCGGCCCTCCGAGCCAGCACCGCCATTCTACTTGCTCATGGCTGATCATCCACAATCAGTACCCCGTTCCTGCCTTCTCCCCATATCCCCTGACTCCGCTATCTTTAAGAGCCCTGTCTAGCTCTCTCTTGAAAGTATCCAGAGATCCCGCCTCCATCGCCCTCCGAGGCAGAGAATTCCACAGACTCACAACTCTCTGGGTGTAAAAGTGTTTGCTCGTCTCCGTTCTAAATGGCTTACTCCTTATTCTTAAACTGTGGCCCCTGGTTCTGGACAACCCCCAACATCGGGAACATGTTTCCTGCCTCTAACGTGTCCAAAACCTTAATAATCTTATATGTTTCAATAAGATGCCCTCTCATCCTTCTAACCTCCAGAGTGTACAAGCCCAGCTGCTGCATTCACTCAGCATATGACAGTCCCGCCATCCCGGAAATTAACAGAAACAGGCCCTTCGGCCGACCGGATCGGCGCCGACCAGTGATCCCTGCACATTAACACTATCCTACACGCACCAGGGCCAATTTACAATTATACCAAGCCAATTACCCTGCAAATCTGAAGAGAGACACAAAATGCTGGGGATAACTCAGCGGGACAGGCAGCATCTCTAGAGAGAAGGAATGAGTGACGTTTTGGGTCGAGGCCCTTCTTCAGACTCGAAACATCACCCATTCCTTCTCTCCAGAGATGCTGCCTGTTCCGCTGAGTTACTCCAGCATTTTGTGTCCATCGTCGGTTTAAACCGGCATCTGCAGTTAGTCCTTTCTATACACACGCAACCGACAAACCTGTACGTCTTTGGAGCATGGGAGGAAACCGAAGATCCCTGGAGGACGTACAAACTCCATACAGACAAGCACCCGTGATCGGGAACGAACCTGGGGTCTCCGGTGCTGCAAGCGCTGTAAGGCAGCATCTCTACCGCTGCGCCACAGTTATAGAAACATAGAAAATAGGTGCAGGAGTAGGCCATTCGGCCCTTCGAGCCTGCACCGCCATTCAATATGATCATGGCTGATCATCCAACTCAGTATCCTGTACCTGCCTTCTCTCCATACCCCCTGATCCCCTTAGCCACAAGGGCCACATCTAACTCCCTCTTAAATATAGCCAATGAACTGGCCTCAACTACCTTCTGTGGCAGAGAGTTCCACAGATTCACCACTCTCTGTGTGAAAAATGTTTTTCTCATCTCGGTCCTAAAAGATTTCCCCCTTATCCTTAAACTGTGATCACTTGTTCTGGACTTCCCCAACATCGGGAACAATCTTCCTGCATCTAGCCTGTCCAACCCCTTATGAATTTTGTAAGTTTCTATAAGATCCCCCCTCAATCTTCTAAATTCTAGCGACTACAAGCCGAGTCTATCCAGTCTTTCTTCATATGAAAGTCCTGACATCCCAGGAATCAGTCTGGTGAACCTTCTCTGTACTCCCTCTATGGCAAGAATGTATTTCCTCAGATTTGGAGACCAAAACTGTACACAATACTCCAGGTGTGGTCTCACCAAGATCCTGTACAACTGCAGTAGAATCTCCCTGCTCCTATACTCAAATCCTTTTGCTATGACAGTAGCAATTGAGTGAGCTGTGAAGGAAGTGCGCCAGTGTGCACTCTCAGCTGTTTGTGTCTCTGGAAGACAAGACCAGCCAAGACAACACGCGGGGATCTCGTTTCAGACGTGGTAGTGTTTTGCAACGTTCATGCAGGGACGTCCCTTGCTGTGCAATCGCTACTTGACCCCCGGGGGAATGAACGGAGAATTTTATTTTACATTTAATAAGCTGAAAGCAACTAATCTTCCGTCTGGAAACTCGATGCCAATGTAATCCATTTACGAGGCGCATGGCCAGAACATTAACTCAATCTCAGCATCATCTCTCGCTGTGTAATGGAAAACATCACCACCCGCTCACATCAGAGCGGAGGCCCCACTCTGTCTGTAATTGCATTCCCAGTACTGACACTCAGGGCCAAGCTTTGCCGAATCCTTGCAAGCTTCAGACTGCCTTCCTGCACAGAAGGAGGCCGTTCGGCCCATCGTGCCCATGCCTGCTCTTTGAAGGCACTCTTTTTTACCATTGGGCTTCCAAGGGTTTCAAAAGTCATGCAGCGTGGAAACAGCAGGCCCCTTGGACCAACTGGATGGTTCAGTTATCCCGGCAACTGAACCGCCCTATCGAAGATAGACACAAAGCGCTGGAGTAACTTGTTCCCCACAACCATCGGGCTATAAGGGCGGTCACGATGGCGCAGCGGTAAAGTTGCTGCCTTACAATGAATGCAGCACCGGAGACCCAGGTTCGATCCCGACTATTGGTGCTGTCTGTACAGAGTTTGCACGTTCTCCCCGTGACCTGCGTTGGTTTTTCTCCGAGATCTTCGGTTTCCTCCCACACTACAAAGACGTACAGGTTTGTAGGTTAATTGGCTTGGTAGAAATGTAAACATTGTCCCTAGTGGGTGTAGGATAGTGTTAATGTGGTTGGCACGAACCCGGTGGGCCGAAGGACCTGTTTCCGAGCGGTATCTCTAAACCAAAATAAACTAAGCTATTAAATACTACAACCTCCAAATAAGCTCCAAACTATATAGTGGAGGAAGTAACCGCAGATGCCGGTTTACATCGAAGATAGACGCAAAGTGCTGGAGTAACTTCAGCGGGACAGGCAGCATCTCTGGAGAGAAAGAAGGAATGAGTAATGTTTCAGGTCAAGACACTTTTTCAGACTAAAGAAGACGTTACCCTTCAGGTTCCCTTACCCCGTCTACTCAAACTATTCCACTCATGATTTTGTACACCTCT